>NC_030429.2:27190085-27195085 GCF_001660625.3 Ictalurus punctatus | reverse complement strand
GTCAGGAGACACTTGTGTAGGTCACAAAGGTCAAATCAGACAGGTGCAGATCCACTTCCTGCAGAGAGAAACATCTGATAATGTGACGTTATTAGTCTGCTTTAATAGTGACATGATCTCAGCGCTGACTTCCATCAACTACATTTCATCATTTCATCGTTTTTCTGCTACCTTCTCGTTTGAGTCCCCAGTGGAAGAACACTTATCTGAAAAATAAGAGAATTTAACATAGACAAAGACGACAATCTCAAAAATGTCAAACACACAGATTTCACTACACAGCTTTTTACAATCACTAACGTTTTCATTACACATTCATTCTGCACTAGTGTATAAGGGCTGCTGTTCGGCCTGGAACAACAGGAAGTGTCGTAAATAAAGGGAACAGTACAGAGAGGAGCAGATGATGCTTATTGAAACAAAGACCGCACACACACATGATAGGATTATAATAATAATTCCACAGAGTGCAGGACCTACAGACTGCTGTGTGTCTGAACGATCAGTCTCATGATGCTGATCAGCTGAAACACAGAGGAACACAGAGATATCAGTAAAGTATCTGAGAGGAAAGTGTATCAGAGGACATTCTGATATCTTTTATAACTTTAATTTAGTGTTAAACACACAACGATCAGACTGTCACTTATACACTGTGTAACAATAAACAACAACAACAATAACCGGGAGAAAAGTGTTTTCTTTTCTGCTTTATTAATCATCACAATAGTTTCAGCTCACCACATCTGTACTGATATCTCTCCTTATATTTTTCTTTTATTAAGGTTTCTCTCAGTCATGAATGTGGGACATGAGTCACTATTTGAAACACTTTTCTCCTCCACACTGAACTGATCTTCTCACAGTTCAACAACATTCTCAACACTGCTCTTTAAAGTGTGGCTGAACAAAATAAAGAACCCTTGAAGAAAACGAAGCCAGAGAGGAAATGATGTCCAGATTAGCAGAACTTTAAAAAGTCCGGAGTGTCAGGTGCGCGAGATTTTACTGTTTGTTCATAAAAATAATCCTTGAAATAATACACAAGATATCAATAATATTATGAAAAATAAACACACGAACTAAAACGAAATTAAATAGCAATAATCAGACTGAATAAAATATTGGCACCCACCTGTAAAGTCCAGTCTGATGAATTTCCCAAACTGAATGTGTGTTGCATCGTTTCGACCTCCACAGAAATAAAATCCCAGATCTGTCTCTCTAACTCCAATAATCACTAAACTGACTGAACTGCTGCTTTCTGTCATATCAAAGTGACTCTCGTTCACATTATAACGGAGGGAAAAGGTTTTCTTCAGGTTAAATTTTTCAGCAGATATCAGCAACTTCACCTCCTCAGATCTCAGTCGATACCACGATATCTCATAATAATTAGTGATGTTACAGAGCAGGGTGATGTTCTCTCCAGGAGGAACAGATAAATGATCAGTTGAAGCGATCTCAAGGAGACACGGTGTAAAGAAACCTGAAAGAACAACAAGAGAGCAGATTCATCATGACTGTCCAAACCAGCTATAGTGCATTAATACATTCAGAGTCCTGAACATTACTCACACTTTCACAGCTACAGCGGCTAATAACAGTCTTTTATAGTTTACTATCTGATCATCTGCTAATGTGTGTATGAACTCACCAAACAGCATCTGTAGAAGAAATGTAGACAGGAGTTTGGCCATTTCTCACACACTCCCTCCAGCGCTCTGAGGACAAGTGCTGCTGTTTCACACCTGGTTTTAGCCACACGGTCCTACATCCTGTTCTGTATTTTGTCAGTCCAATAATCTGCTCACATCACCGGTGTTCTTCTTAGACGGTGCGTACAGATCCGAGCACATTCATCATTTTATCAGTTTATTTTCTTTACACGATCCACCAACAATGCTAACATGAACATCCTAGCAGGCTGAAGGAAAAACATTTTAGCACAATAAGACCCTGAGCGTATGTCAGAAGAGGGACAGATCCATGCTAGCAGAATAAATATTAAATCATATTGTTTTAACTGATATTTAGCTGCAATATGCAGAAATGTTTGGATTTATAAACAACAGCTGAGTATAAATACTTAAGCCGGTTCACACTGTAGGATTTTGACCACGATTTAGTCGTCTGATGAATAAATGGATAAATGTCTGAGACTAATTTTGAGAATCCTAAAAGATTCCTATAATCCTGGGCCAAAATCTGTAGTCTTTGATCGGTAGTTTGACGTGTTCCCCGACAGCAGATTAATGGCCGTTGTGATCAGATTTTTCCTCTGATTAAATTCTGGCAGTGTGAGAAGATTTGAGGCACAGTCCTGTAGTGTGACGTCTCCTACTCCGTAAGATTCTTCTTGTGTGCGTCGGTTTTTCACGTCTTGTACAGTCTGACATTAATGAGAACTGAGATCCTACAGTGTGACATGGCTCACAGTACAGCAGGGATCGTGTTCGTACAGTCTGACAAGCAGCAGTCACAAAGGACTATTAAAAATCACACAGTGTTCACCCGGATTAAAAATAAGTGCAGTCACTCTGCAGTCCCATGTTCGTATCAGATATTCTGCTGCAAATCATAATAAACTGTCTACAGCCGTACACTCCTGGGCAAAGAAAAATGGGATAATACCTCATACCATTCTGCATACGTACAACTTTCACAGATTAACTTAAAAAATCAATTTATTGCTTCACCATTTCTTCAACATTTGGAAACCTTGTACCTTTCTTTTAAGGTGTTCAATCTATTGATGGGATTGTTTATATTTCTTATAATATACTGACTAAAAGACAAAATGGAAACCAAATCAAATGATTATTAATATTTAAATAATAAATGGTTTAGTATTGATCAAAGTTGTACATAAATCAAACTTATTACATTCACAAGTTTTTTTTTTCTTAGAGTTTCCATAGTTTTGTAATTATATTAACAGGAACAATGTACACATTTAATGTACACATTTAAATTCAATGCTCCAATTTTTTCAGTGAACCTCGAAAAAGACTTAAATTAAGAAATAAGTTTATTCTTTCTATTCTGGAAAAAAAAAGCACAATTTCTATTCAGAAAAGTGTCAATCATCACTCGGCATCTGCAACTTTCTCCTGAAAAGAGTTCTCTACAGTTGGGGGCGTTAGCAGAACATGTAGGGGTAGAAGGAAATGAAACTGTAGATGTACTGGCAGAAATATCGATAAAGCATGAAACAGATGAAATACAAATACCATGAAGTAGAGCAGATTAACACCATTATAAAGGAAAGGAGAGAGGAAGAGATGATAATTACGAGTCTTAGAATATCACGCTGACTTAAATCTAACATTACACAGAACAGGAAAACACCCCACTGGACTCTGCACACACTGCAATACACAAGAGACAGAAAACACATTCTGTTAGACTGCAAAAGATATGAGGAGGAAAGAACTGAGCTAGAGATGCAGATTGGAAAACAAAACATGACACTAAACAACTTGCTGGAAAAACATCTGGGAAAATACACCGTCCCCTAATAAATTATCACTAATAAGTCAGAGACTTTAATAATTTAGTATGAATATGTAGTATATAATTATTTATTTATTTAGTAGTATTATTGTAATTATTGTTTTTTTTCCCTTGCCAATCTGCTACCCACTCTCCAGTCCAGTAGGTGGCGGTAATGCACCTTAAGTTGGTTTTCCAACCGCCTTTAAAACAGAAAGAAGAAGAAGACGAGGAGCGGAAGGGAAAAAAAACAAAAAAAAAAAAAAAACACTGAAGTCGTCCTACAACCTGTCGCTGCTCTGTGATGAGCTGAGGTAGGAAAATATCCTTATTTTATCCACAATATGTTTTATATTGTCTTTAAAGTATTTAAGGATGTTTACTGGACGTGTTGGTGAGTATTTCTGATTGTGAATTGTAGAGTTTAGCGTCATTCATTAAAGCGGAAGTGCCGCTGTGTGTTTTAGTGTACACAGGCCCCGCACCAGGGCGTGCCGAAGAGGGTTTTTTACAATACCGAAAGTGCGCGAAGACGTAACGACAACTATTCACAACTAGAGACACTTATTCTGTAAAAACTGCTTATTACATCGGAGCGCGCGCGTTAATTGAAGGTGGGAGATTACTTGGTGAATTCCGTAAAGAGAGTCAGGTGTGATTACTGATTTTCTAAAAAGGTGACAGTTCGCGTCACTCGGGCATTTGAGCTTCCGTCATATTACAGCTGGAGCTTTTCATCTGGTCATTTTAAATGATCACTTAACTCTGTTCTTTTCAGTTTTCTTCTTATTACCAGTCAATTTTGATTTTTTTCTTGTTAATAATTGTTCTTTGTTGTTCATTTATTAATGTTGATATTGTTCATTTCTCTCAATGTCACGGGATTAAGAAACAATGTGAAACGCAGAGCCCTTTTTTCTGTTAAAAACCACAGATCAGATTTTAGTTTTTTTCAAGAAGCCAATTCCTCGCAGGATGGTTGTAATTTTTGGAGATCCCAGTGGAGCAGTGGTGTGTGGATGTCTTACTGTACAGAGCGAACAGCAGGTGTCGCCATTTTGTAAAATAAGTTTGCTGGTGAAACACTACACCGGGTCAGTGACCCCAAGGGTCATTTTCTTTTGTTAGTGATTTTATTGGCCAGACCATCACAGTTCTATTAAATGTATATAGATATAACATTTCTAAGGAAAATACCACCTTAATGGAAGAGATTATTGATAATATACAGTACTGGAAAAATAAATACCCCAGTGCTCTTCTTATTTTGGGTGGGGATTTTAATATGGTATTAAATAGTGATTTGGATCGGTTTCCTTCTAGAGCTGCTTCTGTAAGTCCAGTTATGAATGCTTTTATGATGTGATTTAATGTTGTGCGGTCTCTATACCTGTAGCAGCAAGGACCACTCTAAGCAGTCTCGAATAGATTATTGTCTTCTTTCCCAAAGTGTAACAAACAGTTGTAACTCAGCATTCACACTACACCTCTTACAGACCACAGTG